>NW_026019930.1:4968248-5015500 GCF_900185275.1 Solanum verrucosum | reverse complement strand
TAATTTTGCATTCTTTTTTATGTCCACGTAGGCAAATATATATGTTTAAAATACAGTATTAAATAGTCTAGGCAGGTAATAGGTCCTCATGAAAGTTTAGTATCGCAACAACTAATCCGACCAAAGTTGGGGTATTTTTCAGACCCTTATCCCTAAAATTTATATATATTTGTTATTTTTATTTCTTTCTTTGCAAATATTTATTTTAATTCTTTCTCACTTTAAAGTTTTTTATTCATTTCTTTCGTTAATTTGTTTCAGTTTAATAATGACCATAGAAATGTAGTAATTTGCTTTTTGAAAATTTCAATTCAATTATTTAAAATTAGTATTTACATGTGAATATTAATTATTAATTGGCGTTTTTAATTCATAAGATCTTATTATTATTTTGTGTGGTGATATTAAGAGTACGGTACTGTACTTTTCCTTATGTCTAAGTTCTTATAAGTCTTTTTAATTAATAAAAAAGTACTAATTTTTCTGTTATCAAACATAAGCGACAGCATAATAGTCTAGAATATAGACTAATTTTTCTATTGTAAATTACTCTTGCGGAAAAAATTGGGTAACAAATCTTCTGGCAGAGTTGCAACTTAAACTTCAAAATGTCCCAACTATCTGCAGTGATAATGTTGGTGCGAACGTATTTATGTGCGAATCCTATTTTTCACAGTCGCATAAAACACATTGCAATGAATTTCCATTTTTTGCGCAAACAGGTTCAGCTCAACCAAGTTTATGTTGTCCGTATACAATCGGCAGACCAACTAGCAAATACTCTAACCAAGGCCCTTTCCAAATCAGCCTTCGATAGATACATGATCAAGCTAGGCGTTGTTGCACAGTTACTTTTCTACAATTGTTAGATAGAAATAGTTAATTACTATTTTATAGTTATTAGTTACTGTTAATTTTGACCATTAGTTTACAGCTGCTATTTTACTTTTGATATAGACCATTACAATTCTCTAGCGGTGTTTAGGCTTAGCATTATCTCCCCAGTTTGTGGAGTTATCTTAGGAAATTGTTTGACTATTGTGTATATTTATTTCAATTTCAGCAATGAGAATAATAAAATTCTACAACTTATCTTGTTTCTTTATTTTGAACAAAAAATTAAAAATTCGACTAAAAAATGTTAAATCATAATCTAAAATTGTGTAAGTTATCGTGAATGTTGTAATGTTAAATGATAATCGTCTAATATTTTGTTATTAAGATTAAACAATGTAATAGCAAAACTTTTATATTGTCCAAAAGGAAAATTTTCAAGTACATTTACACGTACCTACAGAATCTAAATAATTACCTATAAAGACCATATGCATAAACTAGCCGGCTCAAAATCAAAATCTTTAATTGATTCATGATTAGTCAATATATCCTTTTAAGGATAGTCAATACATCCTTCCAGAATTTCAACATGTCTATATTACATACAGTCCAAAAGACAATAAAATTATATTATGATTCTAATAATTCACCTAAAGGTAAAAAAAGAATTTGAAAAATTAACACTTGACAAACATCTAGCAGATTGGAAGAGGAGCACCATTCCAGCTCTTGAGACACTCCAACAATGGATCAATGATCTGTCCATTGCACATTGCTGTGAACACCTTTTCAATCTCCTCTCCCGGCGATCGAACTTTTTCACCTGTCAACAGTTCTGTTCCAAGTTCTTGTCTCCCACCTGTACAATGGATATGATCTGCATTCTGTGATCCTGTTAGGAATCGAAGGGTTGCCACTTTCAAGAAGAGCTCTTGCACTCTCAACTTCTTTAGGCAACACAGCATTTAATTCGTCCTCGAAAGCTCCAATCTTTTGGAAGATTGAGCTGTTGATATTCTTCTCACTTTCACCATTCTTCATTGCATGATCAACAAGGACCTGTCTCAGCTTCTGCATCAAAGGATAGGTGGAGCTGCAGGGGTCATCAGCATAGGTAAACAAGTATTCCCTGTCTACGACTCAAGCAATTCCTTCTCGCAGAATCTTGCTGGATGAAGTTCACCAATAGCACCTATTGTCAAAGTTCTCTTAGCTACTTGGCTAACTGTGTTCTTGACAACACTCTTCAAGTTCTCCTCCAAATGCCTCAAGTCTATAGCTTGGCAAAGTCCACGAGATAGGTTGATGACATTAGCTTTAAGATGTCGACAGCCTCAGCTGTTTTCCTTGCTGAGATTAAGCCTAAGGAGTTCACATCTTGGTTGTGTTGCTCGGCACTCTGAACATGGTTAGTCACTGGATTTGCCAAGAATTGAAGTTCCGAGCAGTAAGAAGCCATCGCGATTTCAGCTCCCTTGAAACCATAGTCCAAGCTTGGATTCCTTCCTGCTGTGAGATTAGATGGCAATCTATTGTTGTAATAGTCGTTGACAAGCTCCGAGAATTGGGCAAACATCAATTTCCCAATTGATGCAAGGGCCAATCTTGTATTATCCATGGAGACACCAATAGGGGTACCTTGGAAGTTGCCACCATGTACGGCCTTGTTTCTTGAAACATCGATCAATGGATTGTCGTTGACTGAGTTGATCTCCCTCTCGATCATCTTTGTTGCAGCACGAATGACTTCAATCTGAGGGCCAAGCCATTGTGGAGATGTTCGGAGAGCATAACGATCTTGCTTTGGTTTTTGAAGAGGATCCATTTCATGGAGCTTCTGAGCTTCCTTGACATAAGAGCTGCCATCCAAAATGTGTTCCATAATAGCAGCAGCCTCAATCTGACCAGGGTGATGCTTCAACTTGTGTGTCAAATAGTCAGTGAATTCGGGCTTTCCGTTCATCACTTCAGCGAAAATCGCTGATAAAACTTCAGACATAACAGCAAGAATGTTGGAGTCATACAGGACAATTGATGCCATACCAGAACCAACTGCTGTACCATTCACAAGTGCAAGTCCTTCCTTAGGCTGCAACTCGAAAAATCCACCACTAACACCAGCCACACGGAACGCTTCATCAGCGTCAAGTTTCTCACCATTGGGTCCAACAGCCTTGGAATTAGGCCTGCCAGTGAGCAAACCAGCAATGTAGGACAGAGGGACAAGATCACCTGAGGCAGTGACCGTTCCACGGAGGGGCAAACACGGGGTAATGTTGCTATTGATCAACTTAGTAATTGCTTCCAAGATTTCAAATCTAATGCCAGAGTAGCCTTGAAGCAGAGTGTTGATCCTAACAAGCATAGCTGCCCTTGTTGCTGAATGTGGCAAAGTGTGAGATGATTCTGTTCCATTGCCAAAAACTCCAGCATTCAAGAACCTGCAAAATATCATAATTCATCAACATCACATGATTTTTAACTGAAATTCTACTAACATGATGTCGATATCAAAGTCCAAATTCGTGTAAATATAACGGAAAAAAGTAGTTTACCTAATAAGTTCCTTTTGAAGAGCACCACCATTTTTGGTTCTTCTATGAGATGTTGCACCAAATCCAGTAGTAACACCATAACTATCTGTACCTTTACTCATACTATCCATAACCCAATCACTACTAGCTTTCACACCAGCTCTTGCACTTTCAGAAAGTTCCACTTTGACCCCACTAGTTTTGTTGTCAGCATTTGCAATGGATGCAACTTGTGCAACAGTTAAAGTTTCACCCCCAAGTTTCACAATTGGCTTTCTAAATTCATCCACCATCTTTTTTACTTCATCCAAATGACTCCCTCTTAAAGAATCAGCAGCCATTTCCCAATTCAATGGATCATGAATTGATTTCTTGCACAAAACTTCTTCTACTTCTCCATTAACATGTCCATTTTGTGCAATTGATGGTGCCATTGGATCAAGAAAAGTAATAGAAGAAATTTTAGTGAAGAGAAAATGGTTAGAGTTTATTTGTATATATAGATATATGATAATAAAAAAAATGTTGTGAACTTATAAAACTTTCTTCTTGTTGTTGTGGCAGATGGGATATGTGGTGAGTATAAATAGAGAGGAACAAATGACAAAATATGTGAGAGGGGGTTGCTAGGAAAAGACTAAAATGGTGGTTGTTGGAAGAACAATAATAGTATTTAGTATAATGGATTTTATTCTAAGTTGCTAGGAAAAGACTAAAGTCAAATTTTATTTATATTGGTCAAGATTAATCGGTCCAAATTCAGTATGAGTCAAATTTAACAACTAATATATATTTTTTATATTTCAATTTATGTGACACATTTTAGATTTCGAGATTCAAATAAGTCTATTTTTTACTATAAATTTTGTATATATATATATATATATATCTTCTAAATATTTCATGCGTAAATTTTCGATCAAACTTAAACTGTTTTGACTCTCGATAAGTGAAATATGTCACATAAATTGAGACAAAGGGAGTAGTAAAAAAAACCAAGTGATTTCCATGTTACTGCCATTTCTTTTTGTTTTTTGTTTGTTTGTTTTATATATGTAAAAAAATATTTTAAAATTTAACTTTTTAATAGAAAATTGATTGCTGTCTAAGGAAAGAGACTTGAAGAAAATAAAGTGAGAAAAATTGAAGAAAGTTTCTTTGTGAATCCAAGTGGGCGCACTTTTGTTAGGTTTTGCCCCATATATATCCATTAATTAATTTTAAACTATGCTTCAAATTTCCTTCATACTTGAGTTTTCACCTATGACTGCGTTTCCACTCTATTGGGTTGATAGAACAAACAAAATTGCATTCTAGAGCTGATGGAAAAATTTTGCATTTCGGAGCTAATGGAACAGATAAAATTCATTTTGAGACCCGAATTCAACAACTTTAAATCTTTCAAAACTCACAACTTTTCAATCAAATTTCAAAACCAACATCATAAACTGATTAGAAATGATTCAGGCAATTATTGGGAGGGGTAAAATTATAATTTTCTAAAAAAATCGAAAATGACCTTTAGGGTCATTACAACAATATTTTTTATCTTGCGAATCGTTTAAGGAAAATACAACGTCTGTCACTCTCTGAATGTATGACTTCATGGAACATCTCTTTAGTAAATGATCATGTTTTTATTTCCTTTACAACTTATGAACTATTCAAATCATAATTTAAATATCTCTTTTGAGAAAATTGACAATTCTTTTGAGAAATGTTGGATCACGATTTCAAATTGTGTAAATTATTGTGAATACTAAACGTCAGTGTAATAATTTATTTTTAAAATTGAGCAATTTAGGAGAAAATATTTTTAAACTTGAATCTAACATTGGCCGAAAAAAACTCTCCCAGAAATATATTTACACGTACTTACAAAACCTAAATGATTAGTCAATATGTTCTTTAGATTAGTCAATGTATCCTTTAAGAATTGTTTCTACACATATTCTCCTTCATTTCAACGTGCCTAATTAATATACGTTTATTTATTTGGTAAAGCCTTTTTAATCTCCTTTAAAAAAATCAAAAAAGAAGATTAACTTTATCATAATTTATTGATGATGTTCTCGATTAGATAAAGTAAAAAAGTTATCAAATTTGTTCATGTACTATTTAAAATTAAGAGAAGCATCGAAATCACTCTTGAACTTGGTGTGAATTATTTGTTTCATTCTCGAACTACTGAAAGCCTTAAGAACACTCCTTTACTTGACCTAGTGAACTTAAATACATCCCTTATCTTGCAACATTAGTGAAATACACCCATAAATTCTTGCCAAGTAAAGGGCGTCCAATACTTCTATCGGTTTTTATTAAGGGCCCTATGCTCCTACAAGAGTTTGAGACCACTTGCTATGTCATGTGACATATTGGGGCTGAATCGGGGGTGTACGTAGACTTAGTTAGTCAAGTAGAAGAGTGTTTCTAAGGTTGTCGATAGTTCGGGACGAAACTAATTATTTGCGCCAAATTTAGATGTATTTTCAATACTTGTTTCTTTAAAATTATGCTAATTTTGTCTTTCGTTAGACTTAAGGGTTTAATTTTATTTCGTTATCAAGAAAAAGTTTTATTTTTATCTTTGACTTCTGATGGAGCTCCAAGTTGAAGTATAATAATAAATACATTACCACAAAAAAAGATCAAATATAACATAACTAAATTTCAACAATGGTGACAATTTATATAAAATCGGCAAATAAATATTTATTGTGACAAAATTTTAGTCATATATATTGCATTTGATATTGTTAAATATTTTTGATATGTGAAATTCATTTATCGTTAATGACAAAAGCAACTACGAAAGCAAATGTATGAATGAATCCAAAATAAACATAAGGTAATATTGAGCAATTTCAAATTGTATATTACAAATTTTAGACCTTTATGTCAAATGCAATTCTCTGTTTATTTTGATCTATTCAGTGAATTGAACTTACGATAGTATATAACTCATTTTCTCTAGTAATAAAATTAAACAGTTAGTTTTGAAATTGAGGGTGTACCAACGTGGATCGTAAAATAATGGTTGAGATTTCTTCACCCTTAATTAGATAATTCGATTTAAGAGCCGATTGATATTGTTGTTGAGAGGTCAAAAACACTTATTTTGAAGAAGAAAACAAGTACGAAAAAGAGTCAAATACCCCCCTAACCTATATCCGGATTCTCAACTACACACTTCAATTTTCCGATGGTCCTATTACCCTCCTGAACTATTTTAAAACGGAACAAATAAACCCTTAAAACGTCGTAATCAGTCATGTATCTTGTGGTAAAACACACGCACTTGACTTGTGTATTTCACAAATTAATATTTTATAAAACAACTTTATTTTTTCTTTCTTCTGCTTCCTTTCTTCTTCAATTATCTTTAAAAGTTCAGCCCTAATTTTTTTGTGAAAACTTCGATCTAGGAATTTTTTTGGGAAACATGAAAAATGGTTCCAGCTAGTGAAATGATATAAAGCCAATGGGAAATGATTTCGGCTAGTAAAATGATATAAAGCCAATGGGAAATGGTTCCAGCTCGTGAAATGATATAAAGTCGATGAAAAAATGGGTTCGACTAGTGATTTGATATAAAATTGATGGAAATGGTTCCGACTAGTGAAATGATATAAATCGATGAGAAATGACTTCATGTAGTGAAATGATATAAAATCGATCGAAAATAGTTCCGGCTAGTGATATTGTGTCGATGGGAAATGGTTCAAGTAAGAAACTGATTATTGTGAGTTGATGCATTTTGTACTTATGTTTGACTTACTTGTGAACTGTGATTGATCCACTTGTTATACGTGTGGCATTGAGATTGACTTACTTGATAAGTATTGGATTGTGACTATTATATGGTGATTATTAAGCCTTGTGAGCTGTATATTGTAGAATTGATAAGTTTGGATGATTTTTGTGCAGGTTGTAGTTTGAGGAGGTTCGGTTGGGATGAAAGAAATATTCGTTTTCTAGCTAGGTTACTTCATTTATTAGATTGCTTTCTAGGTACCGTGTTGTTGGTACTCACTCCTCACTTCTACACTTGTGTAGGTTCTGAGCCCGGTATAGTGTGATTGCGAGGATGCTTGACATCATTGGTCAGCAGTATTATAAGAGGTTTCAAAAGAGGAAACTACTCCAGTTTCAGGGTGGTAAGAGCGAGGATGCTCATGAGTTCCTGACTTTGTGCCACGAGATGCTTGAGGGAGTGGGTATGGTGGATGCTCGTGGAGTTTGTTTTGTTGCACTGTAACTTCGTCGGAGAGTCGAAAAGTAGTGGAGGACTTTTGTGAGGTCTAGACTAGTTGGATCTCCCCCAGCAGAGTGGGATGTGTTCTCTAGTGCTTTCCAGGGCCGCTTTATTCCTTGGAGTATGAGAGAGGAGAGTCGATTGGGGTTTGAGAGCTTGATTCAAGGTAGTTTGTCTGTGGCGGAGTATGAGGCTTGTTTATGTGAGTTTTCTAGGAATGCTATGAATAATGTTCTGTATGAGGAAGAGAGAGTTCGCAGGTTGGTAAAAGGGTTGAATTTCTCCGTCATATCGTATATGTTTAGAGCAGCCATAGAGGTGGCTTCCTTCCATTCTATTGTGAGAACCACCAAAGAGGCGGCATTGATGGTTTTAGAGGAGTTTATGGTGCCCAAGAAAGCTCGTTCGTCTTGTCAGTTTTCTGGTGCTTCATTTGGAGGCAGAGGTTCACATAGAGGTAGTAGCTCCTTTCAGCATCGTGGGACAGTTCATGTATCTATGCTAGCAGCTGAGAGTGGGCAGTCATCCCGAGGATCTTATGCTTCTGGCCGAGGTGGCCATGGTAATTCGTCTAGTTCGCAGCAACAATTATCTGTGCTGTGATCTTTTATAGGATTTGAGGTCTAAATTAAGTTGTGAAATTCTGAAAAATTAGCCTTTGAGTTGACTTTGGTAAACCTTTGGGGTTGAGAAGCTCATATCGAAATTCCAAGAGTTCTATTGGATTCAAGGGATGATTTTAGGCCTAGATGAGGCTGTGGTTAATTTTTGAGAGGTCTCAAACTTGGTTTAGCCTTTTTAGGCGTTGATCAGGTCAAAGAGACCTCAAAATTATGTTTCTCCAGTTCCATCTAGTCTGAAACGTCAAGTATAATTGATTTGCATATATGGTTTGTGTGTACAATGAACTAATCCTAAGGGTTCTTTCGTTGTTTTGAGTGTTGGCTATGTTTTCTGATGTTACAGGCCTCGCAAACGGGAAGAGTTCTTCGCGATCGTGATGGTCGCATTAGCAAAGACCTGATCGTAATCTCCAGGGTGCACATGGCCACGCCTTCACTTTTGCGAAATGGGTGTCACGAACTCGACATTTGCTTTTGCGAAGGCCTATTCGCAATCACGAAGGTTGAGTTTCATGCGGTTCATTTTTGCGAACCCAGGGTCTCTTTTGAAACATCAGAGAGGGATTTGACCAGTCATTTTTGTGGATTTAAGCCCCATTTTCTATTTTTGAGCTTGGTAAGCCCTTAGAGGTGATTTGTGGAAGGATTTCTCGTGCTAAATCATATGGGTAAGCTTTTATGACCCTAAAACTTCATTTTCCTTTTATTATTTATGAATTTTAACATCAAAATTTGAATTTTGATTGGTAAATGACAAGTTTTTACAAGATCTCAAGTTTTAAACAAAAATGGAGATTAGGAAATAATTTTGAGTACTTTTTTAAAAATAGTTTTCACCATTGAGTTTCAAAGGCCTTGAGTAACATTTTCAAGTAAAGAATTTTAAATTCAAACTTCATTTTAAAAATTGGGTTTTTTGTCGATTGACAAATTTTTCAAGTATATGAGTGAGTATTGTTGTTTCCAGAAATTTATTGTGAATACTTGATTGATATATATTGTGTGACGTTGGACATTGGTCGGAAGGGGAATACTCAAGTGTTGGGTGACTAGTTGATTGAATTTAAGGCAAGTGATCTCCTAAACATTGCAATTTAGTAGAATCCGTGTATTCCCTTCATTGTGTGTGTTGGAAGTAATGGGAATAAGGTGAAGGGTTAATTGTCTACTTGATAAATCTTAATGAATAAAAAAGTTATGTGTTGATCTTAATGCTTATGAATTGCCTTGTAATGTCCCCTATATGATTGATTGATGAAATGTTTTATAACATTAATGTGGACTTGAATTGTTGTCTCTTTCTTATAGTGTGAACCTGCTTATGTGCATTGATTGGTCTACACCTTGATGAGACTTGTGATATAAAGCCGATGGAAATGATTTCGGCTAGTGAAATGATATAAAGACGATGGGAAATGGTTCTGGCTAGTGAAGTGATATCAAGTCAATGAGAAATGGTTCTGACTAGTGAAATGATATAAAGCCGATGGAAAATGGTTATGGCTAGTGAAATGATATAAGCCTACTAGTGATTTGATATAAAGTCGATGAGAAATGGTTCCGGCTAGTGATTTGTTATAAAGCCAATGTAAAATGGTTTTGGCAAGTGAAATAATATAAAGCCGATGGAAAATGATTTCGGCTAGTGATATTGTGCCGATGAGAAATTATTCTGGCACAAAACTGGTTATTGTGAGTTGATGCATTTTGATGCTTATGTTTGACTTACTTGTTAATTGTGATTGATGCACTTGTTATGTGTGATTAATATACTTGGCATTGCGATTGACTTACTTGATACGTGTTTGACTGTGACTATTGTACAATGATTATTGAGCCTTGTGAGCTGTATATTGTAGAACTGTTAGGTTGAGCTGATTTCTGTGCAGGTTATAGTTTGAGGAGGTTCGATTGGGATTAAAGGAGTATTTTTTTCTAGCCAGGTTGCTTCGTTTATTAGATTTCTTGTTGGTTACTGTTACGACCCGCGCCTACACCCTGGATATGACAGGCACTCAAGAACCATTATTGGTTCCAAAGCAAACCCTCATCCTGTCTGGCTACAAGCGGAAGACTAACTCAAGCATACACAAGCATAAAACTGAAGAAATCTTTAATACAACTTACTAAATCTCAAAACTATCTGAAAATACGGAGTATAAAACATAAAATTGTAAGTATAACATCTGTAACTCATTACTGAAAGACTCTCCAAAACTATCTATCTATGAAGCCTTTACTGTATTAAGATAGGTGTTTAGACAAAACCCACGACACCTTAAAACGCTACTACTAAAAAAATCTAAACACCGGAGTCCTCTGAATGCAAGGAGGTCTCACCAAAAACTGACGAGCAGATGATGTGAGCTCAACAAAACTCTTGTTGATGATTCTAAATATCAGAATCTGCATCATGAAATGATGCAGGTCGAATGACATCAGTACATTGAATGTACGAGTATGTTATAGGTCTGAATTAAATTAATAGTTGAACTGAAAGGTTGAAAGTAGCTCAACTAAAGAATAACATAAGTCACGATGAAAATAATTTAATGCTCTTACTATAAAGATACAATAAAAGTAATATATAAATAATATATATATATATATATATATATATATATATATATATATATTATTTTACTTTTTTAGGGAGTTTCTCTAACCGACAACCATCACTATAAGCTTTGTAATGATACAACGTCTTAGCCACGTTGCTAGAGTCGCCCTATACCTTTCCAAGAGAATAGGAAACAACTGAACTGTTGGATCCACTGAAAAGCCTTCTTGAGGTAGGTGATGAGTCATTCATCTTGTGGTACGATCCTATCTACGCCGGCGGTGTATATTATGGAGTTTGAGTTATCTGAATTCTTACCCCACATTGGTGGTCAATACTTCTCCCAAAATATAACTGAATGCTCATGTAAAAGTAGTCTCTAAGTTGAGATAATTTCTTAAAAGGCCTCTTTAAGAGGTAACTAAAGTTGTACTAAATCTGTCTGAAATATTCTAAAAACTCTTTCTACTTTTCTGAATATAGTACTAATTTTCAATAAAAATCTCATCAACCAGGGCTCATGCAATGAACAACAACTCAAGGTATCATTGCATATATTGTAATATCATAATATAAGAATTTAGAATTCAGAACAAGAATATAACTCATATAAAGAATTTCATAAAACTTAGGGCAAAATCCTAGATTGAACTTTTCACTGACTGAATTTAGATGTAGGAACAAAGTTCCTAACACTATGGCTAACTTTACATACCTGGAAGAACAAAGTTCTTGAAAAGTTTTGAAGGAGAACTTGATTGGAAGACTTGAAACCCTAGTTTTGTCTTTCTTGTAGTTTTCTTTGAGATAAAGGGTGAAGAAGAACCTTGGATTTAAAATCTTAGGATTCTTAAAGAGAATCTTGAACTTTGGGTCTTTAGATCTTGAGAAAATCGGAGAAATCCTTTTTTGAAGTTCTTGATATTTGGAAGACTGAGAATTGGGGATTTTGAGAGTTGATATACGTATAATGATGTTATCAGGTTGTACGATGGACTTAGGGAAGTTGATTTAGGGTAAAATGTCAATAATACCCTTTTAGGAACATAATAAAATCATAAAAATCAATGAAAATGACCTTTTAATGAATTCCGTCAGCCAAATTGGTGATCTGGAGTTCTCCATCCCAAAAATACTCGGTGGATCGCCCATTGGGACTTTAGGTCTCCCAAATGGACAGAAGCTTAAGTTTTACAGGACAATTTGGCGAGCTAATTTGGTGATTCGCCAACCCATTTGGCGAATTGCCGATTGAGCAAGTGAGTTCTCCCAATTTCCCAATCTAGGTATGTTCCAGT
Organism: Solanum verrucosum; assembly: GCF_900185275.1. Taxonomy (NCBI): domain Eukaryota; kingdom Viridiplantae; phylum Streptophyta; class Magnoliopsida; order Solanales; family Solanaceae; genus Solanum; species Solanum verrucosum. The sequence goes on along the minus strand of NW_026019930.1, from coordinate 5,003,393 downwards.
AAAATCATCATAACTTTTTACTCCAAACTCGAAATAAGGCAAATTCGGTGGCATTGGAAAGTAGACTCATGGACATTTAATTTGATAGGTCGTAAACCAACTAATTCATTATATGATGCGAGATACGAGTTTTTAAATTTGACCTTTATATGAACTCATGCAAAAACTTTGCCAATAGGAATACTTTGAACTTGACTTGGTGTTCGAGGTCCCTTATGACCCGAGATCACTTTACATACTCTTGATATACTTGGTAAGGATATTATAACACATGATAAAGTATAAACTAACCCGGTTCAAGCTCATATACTTACGACAAATAATTCAAATTTTAAGAGTAAAGTTGTGAGGAGCTACAAAATAATTTGGGTCTTAGCTTAGAAATTTTTGGTGTGTTACAATATCCCTCCCTTGGGATTATTCTTCCTCGAATGATGACTGAACTGATTATGGAAAGAAAAGGAGTTACTCTTACTATCTTTTCTGACTTCTGAACTTGTCTACTAACATAGGCGGAGTTGATTCATACTTAGAGTTTGGAACTCTCTATAGCACATAAGTTGCGAATGATATGAGTTTGAACATAGTCATGCTCTATCTGAAGCTATTTGACATAAAGCAAGGATATATGGGCACAAGTAATAATAGTATTACTATGCCTTGGGTGATATGACTGGTAGCTCTTAAGGTTAGCAACACTTCTCTACTATGCTTTCATTCCTGATTATTACACTTCTCTAACTACTCTCATCTAACTATTACTCATAGTAAAACGTCATCTCATCCTTCCTCCACCTTTATAACCTTAGATGAAATAAGCACACAATCACTACCAACATAAGAAATATGAACCCTCTCGTATATATTATTACCTAACTGTTATCAACAACATCACTCTCAAAACTAAAAAGAATCACTAAGGGAGCTTGGAGTGAAAGATCATAAGTACAATTCATTTGAGAAATCAGATATAAGATTATGAATGATGTAACATTATGTTGTTAACCATTGAGAGTAAATCATGAATTTGCAAGATTGAGCATACTATGAAACATAAGTGCTTATATTAATATGTGCATATCATAAGGCTGATATCTATAAATTTATGGAGTAAGATTGAGATCATTGGTTTTAAGTCTTTGCCCCTCATTGTGGGAACTGAACATATATGTGAATCTTTCTGAAGTGTATGAACATAGGTCATGAACACAATTTTGATATTAGAAACATCAACAAGATATTGTAATGACTAAGCGTTGAGGAATACGCTAAAGTATGAATGAATTGATATACCACCATAACTCTCTCTCTAACCACATCACTACCTGATTCTCAACACTTGATTTGGTTTCTCATCTTATCATCTCCCTCTTAGGTCTGAAGCCGACACTTTAAAGCTATGGATTTATTCCATCTTTTCTAAACTAGTCAATATTTGATTCACTTTAATATTCAGGAAAGGATAATCCCATGGCTACTGAACTCTTTCATATGCAGGTACTAAGATTCCTTCTAAGACCTCTTTCTAAAATGCTTCTCTTAACCTCTTCTCATTGTCTTATAAGGCCGTTTCTTCTAACTATTAAGGAAAAAAAATGCTTACATCAGCATGTCACATTGATAGCTCAAATATACTATCTAGGCACACAAGAAAAATCATTAACTTAATTGCAACCTCGTCTGACTATATACGATCTCAGGTACACCTCTTAATGCTCATGTTAATCTAATGACTTTGCCACACTCCTTTGCTCTCATCTAAGAGACATAATACCACATTTGTACCACTCACACTTATCAAAAGCAACACCTTAATTTCTCACCTAATTTGTGTCAAATCTACTAGATCAGATCTCAAACTTAAATCATCACCCTCATGTTGCCATCCTTTTCATAACGATACTCATCTCAAATTCAAGCTTAGTGTCTAGTACTAAACACATATATAAATATAATTGCTCACATATTATACTAACTTATGACTACTGATAAAATTAAGAAACACTTGCCCACTAAGACCTCATGACAAGTAGTCAATTTTTATCTCTTAGTCTACATACTTACAATTTACCGTCACATTTCATTTCACAAATTAAGTATTATTTACCCATTCACTATATACCATTGCCTAATTAGTTCTATAACCCTCTGAATATCATGGTCCTCTCTCTTACAAATCATAATCCTAGCTTAGATCTATCACTTAATGATTATTCTGCTCTTTTATTCAACACCTACACTTGGTGTTCACTAACACAAAGACATATCGACATAAACTCCCTTCTAGTTAAATTATACTCTACCTCATTCATACTAGTAAATCTTACTCTACCTTCTATCATGAAATCTACACAAACTCATCACTTCTTAGTCTAAGGGAAAACCCCTCATTAATAACTTACTGGATGCATGATTGGAACAACATAATTTACCTCATCACTATCTCCCTTTCTTATATTACTATACCTCTGCATACATTCTTCTAACTCTGGCACTTCTACTACTACTAACTCATAATATCTCAAATCACACTATCTTTTGGGTGGAAATACTACCCAAGCATTCTAAAACACACTCATCATAAGAGTCTCACCTGAAACAAGACTTGGAGAAGAGAGTTTGGGTGTGCATCTCACTTTTAGCTCAAACGCACAATCCATATGAATAAAAGGGCATTATTTCAAATCTAAACACTTAAGATCACTCACGGGCATCTGTCAAGCCTCTTTGCTGTCTCATGACTGTCTGAACACTTTTCTAAGATTAATCATCGATAAGGATCTAGGCTTTGCTTTTCCACGACCTTGAGTATGAGGGGTAGTCGAATGGATTTGATAAAAACCTGAGTATGAATAAGTTCCTTATGACACATTTCTATTGCACGATTTAGAGTATTAAAGAAGGGAACATTTTCTTAAATGTCTCTAGTCCCTCATTTATAGAAGTAGGGCCTTCACAACCATAAATAAGATCCTATTGACACAACTTCATAGACAACCTAGGACACTTGAATGTTGTGCTCTAATACCAAGTTTATCACGATACGAGCCGACACCCTGGATATGACCGCCACTCGAGAACCATTACGAGTTCCCAAGCAAACCCTCATCATGGCTGACTACAAGTGGAGGACTAACTCAAGCATTAAAACTATACAAAAGTTTAATACAACTTACTGAATCTGAAAACTATCTGAAAATACTATGTATGAAACATAAAAGTTATAAGTAAAGCATCTATAACTGAATACTGTAAGACTCTCCAAAATTGTAGCCCCTACTGCATTAAGATAGGTGTCGAAACAAGACCCACGACACCTCAAAATGCTACTACTAACAAATCGTAAAAATTGGAGTCCTCTGAAAGCAAAGAGGTCTCACCAAAAGTTGACGAGCATATTATGCGATCTCAATGGAACTTTTGTTAATGATCCTAAGTACCTGAATCTGCATACATAAATGATGCATGTTAAATGACATCAATACATTGAATGTACGAGTATGTAATAGGGCTAAATAAAACAAATAATTGAACTGAAAGGCTGAAAGTAGCTTAACTGAAGAATAACATAAGTCACAATGAAAATCATTTAATGTTATTACTATAAAGATGCAATAGTGGGGAATTTTTCTAAACGACAACCATCACTATGAGCCTCGTGATGATACAACGTCTTACCTACGTTTTCAGAGCCGACCTATACCTTTCCATAGTATAGGACGCAACTAAACTGTTGGATCCTCTAAAAAGCATTCTTGAGGCAGTTGAGGAGTCGTCTGTCTTACGGTACAATCCTATCTATGTTGGTGACGTTGGTTATAGAGCTTGAGCTATCTGAACTCTTACCCTAAATCAGTGTTGAATACTATTCCCAAAATATAACTGAATACTCATGTAAAAGAACTCTCTAGATTGAGATAATTTCTCAAAAAACCTCTTTAAGAGGTAATTGAAGTTGTACTGAATTTGTCTTAAATACTCTGAAAACTCTTTATACTTTTCCAAACATAGTACTCTCTTTTTAAATGTGAAAAATCATAATTTCTTCAAGGGTAACTGAACTTCTCTTTATCTGGATGAAATGCTTTTAAAACATGTCTATGCTTTTCTTAAAATAATAGTTCTTTTCTCAATATGAAAATAAAACTTTTGGAACCATTTGTGTTCCTTTAAACTCTTCTCAAAAGATACTTTAAAATACTCATGAACTAACTTTGAAATTCCAAAATCAATGCATGGAAATAAATGCACAAAACCTTGCAATAAAAATATCATCAACTAGGGTTCATGCGAAATATAAGCATGAATAACAACTCAAAGATATCATTGCATATATTCCAATCTCATAATATAAGAATTTTAGAATTCAGAACAAGAATATAACTCACTACTAAAAAAATGCTAAAAAACGACGAACGGCGTCGCTCCAAAAAGCGACGCCAATAGCCACACTGTTGTCGGTTTTAATTAAAATATTTTTTTTAAAAGCGACGGACGGCATCTCTTAGTCCGTCGCTTTTTTCGCGAATTTTTGCTAATTAATTATTTTATATAGATACCGACGCAGTCCATCGCTTTTTATTAAAAATAATTATTTTTTAATTAAAAAAACCATTCCGTCCGTCGCTTTTTATTAATTTTAATTATTTAATTATTATTTAAATTAGCGACGGACAACATCTTTATGTCTGTCGCTTCTTGGTCAAAATATCTGGTCAAATATTTTAAGAAAGTGACGGACAGTGTCTCTTAGTCCGTCACTTTTTGGTCAAAATGTTGGTCAAACATTTTTTTTAAAAAGCGACGGCCATAGAGACATTGTTCGTCGCTTTTTTAAAAATATCTACACTAGCAGACGCGATTTTCCCCATTTCTCTATATATAAAACAAAATTGAGAAATATTTTGATTTAATTTTATTTAAATCGTCTTCCGGAGGACCTTTTTGTGTAAAATAAAAAACAAAAAAAATTATAATACCGACTTCCGGATGTCTGTAAAATTAAATAGTATGTAATAAATTAATATTTTTCAATTAACTTTAAATAAATCGTGCTCCGAATGACGGTTTTATATAAGTTAAAAAATAATTTAATATAAAATACCGACCTTCCGATGTCAATATTATTTAATTAACATGATTACTTTTTATTTATCTTAAAATTTAATGTGATACCGACCTCATGAGATCGGTATTTTTTATTATATCTAATTACTTTTAATAAAAGTGACATCCGGAGGTCGGTTTGTTTAAAATATTCCTATTAATCATAATTTTACTATTGTGCATAATATTAAAATTTCATTTTACACCTACAATTAATTGTTCAATAAGTGTAACAATTTTGTATACTTTTATAAATACAAAGTTAGAATTCGTGGAATAAATAAAAAAATATCTATAATCCATATTTAGAGTATGAAACTACGTTGATATGAATTAGGAGATAATTATACTTATATTTATAGAGTAATGTACAAATTTTATCAGTCCGTCGTCTAATCATGAACTTAATATCTCATGTCATGATGTAGTAGAGGTGAAGAGCTAGCATATAATCCATTCAAGTATGAAATGTGAGATAGTATTATTATATCCGTTCGATCTTGAATGAATGTCAAGTGTAGTGATCACCTCCTAATTATGATGACATGTAAAGGATACTTCATCGGAGTATGAAATACGTTGAATAATTATATAATCCTCGAGTAGTTTAACAAATCAAGTCTTATATACTAGTGGTTCAGATATGAAATACATTATCAATTAAATAAATACCGATGATCAAATCAAGGAGATTTATATATTAAATTTGATATTGATAAACTTTTGTTGATCAATAAAATTAAATTTATATAATTAGAAGGTATATAATTTAAATTTATAAAATTAACTTGATCGATAATTAAATTTATTAAATTAAACTTCTGTTGATGTGTAGTTAAATTATATATATATATATATATATATATATATATATATATATATATATATTTACATATATATGTATGTAATTTTAATTAATAAAATCAACCTCAAGAGGTGAGTTTATATTAAAATAAATTAATAAATACCGACATAAAGAGGTCGGTATATTTAAATAATTATTTTATTTAAATAATATCACCTTCATGATGTCGGTATGGTGACACCCAATTTTTACCGACCTATAATCCTTTCGGAAGTGTTATTCGGTTAAATACGTATTTTTTTTAAAACATATTCCGAGTTTATATTTTTAATTGATTTTGTCTAAAAATTATATATTTTAGTATGCATGCTTTATAAAATTATTGTAAATATTATTAAAATATTTTTAAGTTTATAAGTTAAAATCGAAATAATTATTTTATTCAAATGTTTTAAAATTTAAGTGATTTTTATTATATAAAATGTCATAATATTTGTAGTATTTTAATTGGATAGCATTTCTTTTATTTTCTCGAAATCATTTATTTTTTAGCCCATTCTGATATAATTCTTTTCAATTCTAGCTTTTTCCTTACCCAATTCATTGCAATTCTAGCCACCTCAATCCAATTTCATTTTTCAATTATAGCCTCTTATATCAATTTTAGTTGCAATTTTAGCCATTCATTCATTGCAATTATAACCCTTTTTGTCCAAATCTTGAAACATTAGTTTAATCAGAACCGTTTATCCTTTAAGTGAATCCTAGATCAAATTCTAGTTGCTCATCTTAACTAATCCAATGGCTCTGATTAAATCTACCTAACCTTCCTATTTTTGACCTAAAAAAAACACCAAACCCTTTTTTGAAAATTCATTCTTTTCTTCTCTCTCTAGCAGCGCCACAACCCCCTCCATCAATGAGAACCGACGAGAGCTCTACCATCGCCGGTGAGCTCTCCCTCTCGCTCCTCCCGTCGCCCTCCTCCCTTCGCTTTCCTCTTCTCATTTCTTCTCTCCTTGCTCCCTCCCACCTCTTCTCTCCGGCGAGAATGGTGAGACAAATCGATGCCTCCCTCTCGTCTCTCCAATCAGCGAAAGCTCGCTGCTCTCTCTCTCCCTCAACTGCTCTGACCAGCGAGCTCCAAGCAATCAGCATCAGCAGCCGGCGGGGAGAGCAACAACATCTCCGGCCAACAGCAACCAGTGTGAGAGCCAGCTCCGACGAGCTACCGACGAAACAGCAGCGCACCAGCAGCAACGATAACAATGAACTAGCGAGATCCTCACATCTCCATTCCTCTCATCTCCGGCGAAATTCGAGTTCAAAGATGAATCTCAACAGATCCATCCTAGTAAGTATTAATCTAAAAGTTATTTTTAGCTTTTCATTACATCTCTGGCTATTATGAGATGAATATTTCGAGAATTTGAGCTTTTATGTTCTGTTTGATCTCGTTTCATCATTATTGCATATTCTATCCTTTGTTTTGTTTAAATGATGTCCAATAATCCTCTACGTGTGGTGTGTTGAATTAGGGTATTTAAGAAGTTGTTTGAATTTAGGATATTAGCACTAGTTAGATTTTGGGATTTTAGGACTAGTTTGAATTTAGGACTAGTTTGAATTATTATTGAGATTTTAGGACTACTAATAGTTTGAATTTGGAATTTTAGCACTGTAGTTTGATTTTTGAATTCTAGGAGTACTTTCAATTTATGATTTTAAGACTAGTTTGAATTTGGAATTTAGGACTAATACTTTGAATTATATTTGATATTTTAGGACTAATTAATAGTTTGAATTTTGGACACTAGCTAGCTAGTTTGAATTTGGAATTTTAGGGATTTGAATTACAACTTAATTAGAACTTATAATTAATTATAACTTGAATTTACTATAAATTGAACTTAATTAGGAATATGAACTTGAAATTAGAACTTGAACTTGGAACTAATTAGCTTGAATATATAACTAATTAAGTTTAGATATTAGATATGAACCTGAACTGAAACTTGAACTTATTAAAACTTGAATATATATAACATATATTCTTGGATTTGAAGTTTATATTTAACTAATTTAAGAACTTTTCGTGCTAGGCAACTGAGGAAGCTCAACATCTAAAAAATTTGATACAAGACTATATTGCTTCTTTCATCAAAGTTGGAGATAAGGTTGGTGCTTCTAAATTTCTTAAGTTCAAGTACAATTGTTTTCAATGATGTGTGTGTGTCCATCTAGTATTAATACTTGCTTTAATTTTGTGAAATTTTTTTGTTTCCATCGAGTGTTTGTTAAGCATAAGTAACACTAGTTGTTCCTATTGATGAAAAATTGATTTTCTTGCAAGATCGATTTGTGTCCATTTAGTGTTGACACTTAGCTTTAAATTTAGAAATAATATATTTGTTAAGCATAAGTACCAACACTAGTTGATCCTATTGATGACAAAATTGATTTTTTGCAAGATCGATTTGTGTCCATCTAGTGTTGATATTAAGCTTTAATTTAGGAATAATGTGTTTGTTAAGCATAAGTACCAACACTAGTTGATCCTATTGATGACAAAATTGATTTTCTTGCAAGATCGATTTGTGTCCATCTAGTGTTGACACTTAGCTTTAAAAAGTTGTTAAGTTGTTAAAGTTATAAAGTTGTTAAAAATAAGTTAAATTAAATAATGTGGTTTTGTTGATGAATTTAGTTGTTGGAATTAATTCAAAACTAAACTAGTTCAAGTTAAAAAGTTGTTAAGTTGTTTAAATAAGTAAAAATAAATAATGTGGTTTAGTTGGTGGTAAGTTCTAATTCAAACTTGTAAATAAATAATTAGTTGATTCATATAAATCGATATAAATTTTAGTTTTTATTATAGGAAAAAGAATTGGGACGCACTCCCATTGAACCAGAGCTTTTCAAGAAGACTCATGTCAGGAAGAAAGAAAATGAGTCGGATCCGGATGTGTGGTGAGGAAAGGTCCGAACGAACTTTTGTAAGTTATTTAATATGAATAATATATATTAATAGTGAATATATTTATGATATGTATATATACTGATGTCAATTTTTATATTTAATATGCAGAATGACTTTTATCAGTACGTCGCTGAGAATCTAGATAGTTCGGTCCAATTGACACCTGAACTTTCCACCTAAATTTGGAAAGAAAAAGTGGTAGAGGGACACACAAGGGTTGAGTCTATGGCCTAAGCTCTCGAAACGATGTAAGACGACTCCAGTCAGGCTTAGAAGGAATTTGATCATCACGTCAAGCCGAGGCACTTGACGGTGTTCAGATTGCTGCTATGTCGGTTCAAATAACTAAGCTTACAACGGCACTGGCAGAGTCGAAGCGGAGAAGAGTAGCTGAACAAGAAAGCATGAGTGAGACCGTTCAACAAATCAAAGAACAAGTGATGAACCTTGCTCGTCGACCTACTACTTCGGCTCCCGATGACACCTACGACGAGAGTGATGATGATGATTATGTAGAATCACTCCCTAGTTTAGATCTATAGACATTTATAAACTTTTTGTAATTTTGAAAGACTTTATAAGTCTTTAATTTGTGATTAGATACTTTTTAATGTTATTTTAAGTTTGTTGTTTTATGTTTTGTTTAGATTGTTTATAATTGGGTGTTTGATTGGGCTGAATAGTGTAGAATTGAATTGAATTGCATTTGCAGGTGGGCAGCAGTTTAGTTTCTGCTTTCAAAAATATTGCAGGGAAAGCAACGGACACGTGGTATTGTCCGTCAGTTTTCTGGGTTTTATTTTTTTTAAATCCCAAAAAAGCAACGGACAATGTGGCTTAATCCGTCCCTTTTCTGTTTTTTTTTTTAAAAAAAAAATCTCAGAAAAGCGACGGACAACGTGGTTTTGTCCGTCGCTTTTCAGGAATTTTCAAAAATAAAATTTTCAGAAAAGCGACGGACAGGGTCCTTCTATCTGTCGCTTTTCTGGGATTTTCAAAAATAAAATTTCAGAAAAGACATTTTTTGTTTTTTTTTCAAAATAAAATTTCAGAAAAGCGACGGACGCGTCGCTTTTGTTAAAAAAAAAGTTCAAAACAAATAGTCAAAAAGCGATAGACAACGCAGTCCGTCGCTTTTTGAAAAGCTTCGGGCTAAAAAGCGACAGAGGTGACTGCATCGCTTTTCCATCGATTTTGACCAAAAAAGCGACGCAGTCCGTCGCTTTTGGCCGTCAGTTTTTGACATTTTTTTAGTAGTGACTCGTATCAATAATTTCATAAAACTGAGGGCAAAATCCTAAATTGAACTTTTCACTAACTGAATTTAGATGTAGAACGTGAGGACGAACTAGCCCAACACAATGAATAACTTTACATTCATGAAAGAACAAAGTTCTTGAAAAATTTTGAAGGAGAACTTGATTGGAAGACTTGAAACCCTAACTTTTGTCTTTCTTGTAGTTTTCTTGAGCAAATTGGAGGAGTCCTTTTTTGAAGTTCTTGATCTTTGGAAGACTGAGAATCGGGGATTTTGAGAGTTGATAGACGTATAATGATGTTATTAGGTTGTAAGATAGACTTTGGGAAGTTGAATTGGGGTAAAAGGTCAATAATACCCTTGTAGGAACATAGGAAAGTCATAAAATCAAAGAAAATGACCTTTTAATGAATCTTGTCGGCCAAATTGGCGATCTGGAGGTCTCCTTGCCAAAATTACTCCGTGGATCGCCCATTGGGACTTTAGATAACCCAAATGGATGGAAGCTTAAGTTTTTCAAGACAATTTGGTAAGTTAATTTGGCGATTCGCTAACCCATTCGGCGGATCACCAATTCAGCAGATGAGTTCACCCAATTTCTCAGTACGGGTATGTTCTAGTAAAACTATCATAATTTTTTACTCTAAATAGAAATATGGAAAACTCAGTGGGGATGAAAATAAGACTCATAAAGTTTAAATTTGATAGGTTGTAAGCCACTTAATTCATTATATGCGGAGAGATATGAGGTTTTGAATTTGACCTTTATATGAACTCATGCGAGAACTTAGCCAATATGAATGCTTTGAATTGGCTTGGTGTTTAAGGTCCCTTATGACCCTAGATTCTTTAGATACTCTTGATACACTTGGTAAGGATCTTATAACATATGAGAAAGTAGAAAATAACCAGTTTCAAGCTCATATACTTACGACAAACGATTCAAATTTTAAGAGTAGAGTTGTTAGGCGCTACAAAATGATTCGGGTCTTAGCTTAGAAATTTTCAGGGTGTTGCATGCACCATGTTGTTGGTACTCACTCCTTGCTTCTACACTTGTGTAGATTTCGAGCCCGGTATACTGTGATTGCTATTCTTCTCCCTTTCCGAGGCTTGTTTAAGGACTTTAGAGGTAGTTGTCTGTCATCCTAGCGGATCCTCTTTTTCATTTTCTTTATTCTTTGTTCTATTTGAGAAACAAAGACTGCGACATGTACTTATTTCTTAATTCCGCACTTTATATTCTAGTTGTTTGTACACATGATAACCAAATTTGGGATGTTTATTGAATGAATAAGTTATTCCGCTTAATCTTGTTCTTACTTCATTTTCCGCATTTCTTTCGTTTTTGTTGGGTTGAGGCTGACTTGTCTTGATGGAAATAGACAAGTTTCATCACGTCCATTTTTGGGTCGTGACAATTTTATTTTTTATTTTTATATAACATTTTTTTAATTTTACGTTAATATATTATTTTTATTTTATATATTAATTTACATATTATTTTGCAAGATTAGAATTAAAAAGCTAATATTTATCAATTTTTAAATATGTACGTTTTAATTAATTTATTTTTTTATAATGGATATTTAAAATAGTTTATCTCTATAAAATAATGTTAATATTAAAAGTACATTGGTGCCCTTTTCGTAATTTGACTCTCTAAAACATTATTTTTTAAAAAGCACTTTTCAAATGAATTAGTTAAATACAAATTATTATTTTCATAAGCATTTTTCTAAAAAGTACTTATAGAAATAATCAATTTTTTGGAGTAAAACCAAAGAAACTTAAGTCTTTGATATGAAAAGAATTCTGCTGAAAACACCGCTTACAAAAACATGCGCTGCAAATTAAAATTAAGCCGACCTCAATATGTATATTCAACATCAAATAAAAAATACTCATTCAAAAAATAGAAGCACTATTTTCTAGTGAATTGGATGGACAAATGTGTCCTCTACGAGGCCATAAAGTCTACCAAGAATTATTTTTTAGAGTAATAAATACATACTTCTATCATGGTAGAGTGGTCTAAATTATATTTTAATGACTATGGGTCCAAGTTAATTTGCGTGCACTGTAATCATTTTAGTGAGTATCTAATATTTCCATCAATATAAGCATCTACTAGTAGATAAAAATAATCATCTACTAGTACTTCTGCTTTCGTTGAAAAATTTGAATAGAGTGGTTGAACTTCCTCCATAATGGATTATAAATTTTGAGTTTGATACTTGAAAATATAATTTTTTTTTATAAAGAGCGATTTACATCATCTAATGTGCTTATTTTATCCGGATGGTATTATGTTAAGTGATTGAGATAGAAGGTTAGAAACGGATTCAATCAGATCTAATAATTTTTGGATAAGGCACAAGTACCCCCTAGATAGGGCTGGGCATAAAATATCGAAAATCAAATTACCGAATCGAAACAAAATTTTCAGTAATTTGATATTTTGTAATTTGGTATTTGGTATGGTATTCGTGAGTAAAATCTTAGAATTATGATATTCGGGTTTGTATTTGGTATGAGACACTATTAACATTTGGTATTCGGTATTTCCTGAATAGTGAATAATTTACTAAATGAAGGACATATTTCACATGTCAGTTCTCATTAGTACAAGTTTAAAGCGAAAGTTAAAGAATAAACATAAACAACACATACATGTGTCTTTTAGTTGTATCAATTTGTTTTTTATTGATGACTTTTATTTGTTGATCTTCTATTATATCGTGCTTCCATATTAAAATATAAAAATAATTGGAGAAATAGTAATAACTTTGTAATATAATGAGTTACAACTTCAATACGGTATTATCGAATATCATACCAACCCAAAGTTTAATTACCAATTACTGAATTACCAAACCCAAAATTTAAGAATCTCAAACCGAATACCGAATACGAACACCCACCCCTATACCTAGACTATGACCGAAATCTCAGAGACCCACCTAAACTTAACTAGGGTCCTATTACCCCCCCCCCCCCCCCCCCCAAAAAAAAAATAATTAAAATAGAATAAATACACCATAAATGTTGATGTGGCATAGAGAGTCTGCACACTCTCTTGAAGGCATGTGATGAGTGAAAAAGGGACAAATATACCCCCAAACTTGATAAATGGTACGTCTATACCCTCCGTTATACTTTTCGTCCATTTCAGCCCTTGCCGTCCAATAATCAGTGAACATTTACCCCTCCCACTAACAACACCCCTTTCTAAATGCAGTCGAAGGGCTGGAAGATTCATAGGCTAAAGTTGGATGTCTGCTACTGCAGCTGTGGTGCCCAGATGCGAATGTTGAAGCATGTTTTTGTTGCTTTTGTTAGTGGAGGTTAATGAATTGGAGTCTTTTTCGGTGTTCAACTCTTGCTTGAAGCTAGATCACCGTCATGTTTCTCTTTAACTGTTGATTGTGATCCGCAAAAAAGAAAAGTTTGAGAGTCATAGAAGGATTGATGTTAGTTAAACCTCACTATAACTAGATAGTAATTTGAATTCTCAAACGTCCGCAAAACAATAAACCTCGCAAAAAAAGATTTACTTACATATTTTAATTTTTTTTAAATTTTACTAATTATTGAGTTTAAATTTTACTAATTATTAAGTTTAAAATCTAAAGAAAAGACCCAAATTTTAGATTTTAGAGAGTATATTTTACACAAAAATCGGGTGGGTTTATTGGGTTATGGGGCGGGTTCTTAGGATTTGGGTTAAAAGAATTAGTCAATCGGGTAGTGGCTTAGGATTTCGCCACATGTACACAAAGAGGGTGCCGTTAGTGGGAGGGGTAAATGTGCACCGATTATTGGACGGCAAGGGCTGAGATGGACGAAAAGTATAACGGAGGGTATAGACGTACCATTTATCCAAGTTCGGGGTATATTTATCTTTTTTCCCTTTTTTAATTGATAACTTTATAATTAGTTAGTACACATAATTTATATATCTATTTAACTTAAATTAATAAGTTTGATATTAAAATTTAGGGATAAGGGTCTGAAAAATACCCCAACTTTGGTCGGATTTGCTGTTGCGATACTAAACTTTCATAAGGACCTATTACCTCCCTAGACTATTTAATACCGTATTTTTTACCCCTGAACTATTTAATAGTGTATTTTAAAGGCATATATGTGCCCACGTGGACACATTACTATTTATAATTTTGCATTCTTTTTTATGTCCACGTAGGCAAATATATATGTTTAAAATACAGTATTAAATAGTCTAGGCAGGTAATAGGTCCATGAAAGTTTAGTATCGCAACAACTAATCCGACCAAAGTTGGGGTATTTTTCAGACCCTTATCCCTAAAATTTATATATATTTGTTATTTTTATTTCTTTCTTTGCAAAATATTTATTTTAATTTCTTTCTCACTTTAAAGTTTTTTATTCATTTTCTTTCGTTAATTTGTTTCAGTTTATATAATGACAATAGAAATGTAGTGAATTTGCTTTTTGAAAATTTCAATTAATTATTTAAAATTAGTATTTACATGTGAATATTAATTATTAATTGGCGTTTTTAATTCATAAGATCTTATTATTATTTTGTGTGGTGATATTAAGAGTACGGTACTGTACTTTTCCTTATGTCTAAGTTCTTATAAGTCTTTTTAATTAATAAAAAAGTACTAATTTTTCTGTTATCAAACAGAAGCGACAACATAATAGTCTAGAATATAGACTAATTTTTCTATTGGTAAATTACTCTTGCGGAAAAAATTGGGTAACAAATCTTCTGGCAGAGTTGCAACTTAAACTTCAAAATGTCCCAACTATCTGCAGTGATAATGTTGGTGCGACGTATTTATGTGCGAATCCTATTTTTCACAGTCGCATAAAACACATTGCAATGAATTTCCATTTTTTGCGCAAACAGGTTCAGCTCAACCAAGTTTATGTTGTCCGTATACAATCGGCAGACCAACTAGCAAATACTCTAACCAAGGCCCTTTCCAAATCAGCCTTCGATAGATACATGATCAAGCTAGGCGTTGTTGCACAGTTACTTTTCTACAATTGTTAGATAGAAATAGTTAATTACTATTTTATTAGTCATTAGTTACTGTTAATTTTGACCATTAGTTTACAGCTGCTATTTTACTTTTGATATAGACCAGTACAATTCTCTAGCGGTGTTTAGGCTTAGCATTATCTCCCCAGTTTGTGGAGTTATCTTAGGAAATTGTTTGACTATTGTGTATATTTATTTCAATTTCAGCAATGAGAATAATAAAATTCTACAACTTATCTTGTTTCTTTATTTTGAACAAAAAATTAAAAATTCGACTAAAAAATGTTAAATCATAATCTAAAATTGTGTAAGTTATCGTGAATGTTAAATGATAATCGTCTAATATTTTGTTATTAAGATTAAACAATGTAATAGCAAAACTTTTATATTGTCCAAAAGGAAAATTTTCAAGTACATTTACACGTACCTACAGAATCTAAATAATTACCTATAAAGACCATATGCATAAACTAGCCGGCTCAAAATCAAAATCTTTAATTGATTCATGATTAGTCAATATATCCTTTTAAGGATAGTCAATACATCCTTCCAGAATTTCAACATGTCTATATTACATACAGTCCAAAAGACAATAAAATTATATTATGATTCTAATAATTCACCAAAAGGTAAAAAAAGAATTTGAAAAATTAACACTTGACAAACATCTAGCAGATTGGAAGAGGAGCACCATTCCAGCTCTTGAGACACTCCAACAATGGATCAATGATCTGTCCATTGCACATTGCTGTGAACACCTTTTCAATCTCCTCTCCCGGCGATCGAACTTTTTCACCTGTCAACAGTTCTGTTCCAAGTTCTTGTCTCACCAACCTGTACAATGGATATGATCTGCATTCTGTGATCCTGTTAGGAATCGAAGGGTTGCCACTTTCAAGAAGAGCTCTTGCACTCTCAACTTCTTTAGGCAACACAGCATTTAATTCGTCCTCGAAAGCTCCAATCTTTTGGAAGATTGAGCTGTTGATATTCTTCTCACTTTCACCATTCTTCATTGCATGATCAACAAGGACCTGTCTCAGCTTCTGCATCAAAGGATAGGTGGAGCTGCAGGGGTCATCAGCATAGGTAAACAAGTATTCCCTGTCTACGACTCGAAGCAATTCCTTCTCGCAGAATCTTGCTGGATGAAGTTCACCAATAGCACCTATTGTCAAAGTTCTCTTAGCTACTTGGCTAACTGTGTTCTTGACAACACTCTTCAAGTTCTCCTCCAAATGCCTCAAGTCTATAGCTTGGCAAAGTGCCACGAGATAGGTTGATGACATTAGCTTTAAGATGTCGACAGCCTCAGCTGTTTTCCTTGCTGAGATTAAGCCTAAGGAGTTCACATCTTGGTTGTGTTGCTCGGCACTCTGAACATGGTTAGTCACTGGATTTGCCAAGAATTGAAGTTCCGAGCAGTAAGAAGCCATCGCGATTTCAGCTCCCTTGAAACCATAGTCCAAGCTTGGATTCCTTCCTGCTGTGAGATTAGATGGCAACCCATTGTTGTAATAGTCGTTGACAAGCTCCGAGAATTGGGCAAACATCAATTTCCCAATTGATGCAAGGGCCAATCTTGTATTATCCATGGAGACACCAATAGGGGTACCTTGGAAGTTGCCACCATGTATGGCCTTGTTTCTTGAAACATCGATCAATGGATTGTCGTTGACTGAGTTGATCTCCCTCTCGATCATCTTTGTTGCAGCACGAATGACTTCAATCTGAGGGCCAAGCCATTGTGGAGATGTTCGGAGAGCATAACGATCTTGCTTTGGTTTTTGAAGAGGATCCATTTCATGGAGCTTCTGAGCTTCCTTGACATAAGAGCTGCCATCCAAAATGTGTTCCATAATAGCAGCAGCCTCAATCTGACCAGGGTGATGCTTCAACTTGTGTGTCAAATAGTCAGTGAATTCGGGCTTTCCGTTCATCACTTCAGCGAAAATCGCTGATAAAACTTCAGACATAACAGCAAGAATGTTGGAGTCATACAGGACAATTGATGCCATACCAGAACCAACTGCTGTACCATTCACAAGTGCAAGTCCTTCCTTAGGCTGCAACTCGAAAAATCCACCACTAACACCAGCCACACGGAACGCTTCATCAGCGTCAAGTTTCTCACCATTGGGTCCAACAGCCTTGGAATTAGGCCTGCCAGTGAGCAAACCAGCAATGTAGGACAGAGGGACAAGATCACCTGAGGCAGTGACCGTTCCACGGAGGGGCAAACACGGGGTAATGTTGCTATTGATCAACTTAGTAATTGCTTCCAAGATTTCAAATCTAATGCCAGAGTAGCCTTGAAGCAGAGTGTTGATCCTAACAAGCATAGCTGCCCTTGTTGCTGAATGTGGCAAAGTGTGAGATGATTCTGTTCCATTGCCAAAAACTCCAGCATTCAAGAACCTGCAAAATATCATAATTCATCAACATCACATGATTTTTAACTGAAATTCTACTAACATGATGTCGATATCAAAGTCCAAATTCGTGTAAATATAACGGAAAAAAGTAGTTTACCTAATAAGTTCCTTTTGAAGAGCACCACCATTTTTGGTTCTTCTATGAGATGTTGCACCAAATCCAGTAGTAACACCATAACTATCTGTACCTTTACTCATACTATCCATAACCCAATCACTACTAGCTTTCACACCAGCTCTTGCACTTTCAGAAAGTTCCACTTTGACCCCACTAGTTTTGTTGTCAGCATTTGCAATGGATGCAACTTGTGCAACAGTTAAAGTTTCACCCCCAAGTTTCACAATTGGCTTTCTAAATTCATCCACCATCTTTTTTACTTCATCCAAATGACTCCCTCTTAAAGAATCAGCAGCCATTTCCCAATTCAATGGATCATGAATTGATTTCTTGCACAAAACTTCTTCTACTTCTCCATTAACATGTCCATTTTGTGCAATTGATGGTGCCATTGGATCAAGAAAAGTAATAGAAGAAATTTTAGTGAAGAGAAAATGGTTAGAGTTTATTTGTATATATAGATATATGATAATAAAAAAAATGTTGTGAACTTATAAAACTTTCTTCTTGTTGTTGTGGCAGATGGGATATGTGGTGAGTATAAATAGAGAGGAACAAATGACAAAATATGTGAGAGGGGGTTGCTAGGAAAAGACTAAAATGGTGGTTGTTGGAAGAACAATAATAGTATTTAGTATAATGGATTTTATTCTAAGTTGCTAGGAAAAGACTAAAGTCAAATTTTATTTATATTGGTCAAGATTAATCGGTCCAAATTCAGTATGAGTCAAATTTAACAACTAATATATATTTTTTATATTTCAATTTATGTGACACATTTTAGATTTCGAGATTCAAATAAGTCTATTTTTTACTATAATTTTTATATATATATATCTTCTAAATATTTCTTGCGTAAATTTTCGATCAAACTTAAACTGTTTTGACTCTCGATAAGTGAAATATGTCACATAAATTGAGACAAAGGGAGTAGTAAAAAAAAACCAAGTGATTTCCATGTTACTGCCATTTCTTTTTGTTTTTTGTTTGTTTGTTTTATGTAAAAAAATATTTTAAAATTTAACTTTTTAATAGAAAATTGATTGCTGTCTAAGGAAAGAGACTTGAAGAAAATAAAGTGAGAAAAATTGAAGAAAGTTTCTTTGTGAATCCAAGTGGGCGCACTTTTGTTAGGTTTTGCCCCATATATATCCATTAATTAATTTTAAACTATGCTTCAAATTGCCTTCATACTTGAGTGTTCACCTATGACTGCGTTTCCCTCTATTGGGTTGATAGAACAAACAAAATTGCATTCTAGAGCTGATGGAACAAATTTTGCATTTCGGAGCTAATGGAACAGACAAAATTGCATTTTGAGACCGAATTCAACAACTTTAAATCTTTCAAAACTCACAACTTTTCAATCAAATTTCAAAACCAACATCATAAACTGATTAGAAATGATTCAGAGCAATTATTGGGAGGGTGTAAAATTATAATTTTCTAAAAAAATCGAAAATGACCTTTAGGGTCATTACAACAATATTTTTTATCTTGCGAATCCTTTAAGGAAAATACAACGTCTGTCACTCTCTGAATGTATGACTTCATGGAACATCTCTTTAGTAAATGATCATGTTTTTATTTCCTTTACAACTTATGAACTATTCAAATCATAATTTAAATATCTCTTTTGAGAAAATTGACAATTCTTTTGAGAAATGTTGGATCACGATTTCAAATTGTGTAAATTATTGTGAATACTAAACGTCAGTGTAGTAATTTATTTTTAAAATTGAGCAATTTAGGAGAAAATATTTTTAAACTTGAATCTAACATTGGCCGAAAAAAACTCTCCCAGAAATATATTTACACGTACTTACAAAACCTAAATGATTAGTCAATATGTTCTTTAGATTAGTCAATGTATCCTTTAAGAATTGTTTCTACACATATTCTCCTTCATTTCAACGTGCCTAATTAATATACGTTTATTTATTTGGTAAAGCCTTTTTAATCTCCTTTAAAAAAATCAAAAAAGAAGATTAACTTTATCATAATTTATTGATGATGTTCTCGATTAGATAAAGTAAAAAAGTTATCAAATTTGTTCATGTACTATTTAAAATTAAGAGAAGCATCGAAATCACTCTTGAACTTGGTGTGAATTATTTGTTTCATTTCCGAACTACTGAAAGCCTTAAGAACACTCCTTTACTTGACCTAGTGAACTTAAATACATCCCTTATCTTGCAACATTAGTGAAATACACCCATAAATTCTTGCCAGCTAAAAGGAGCGTCGCAATACTTCTATCGGTTTTTATTAAGGGCCCTATGCTCCTACAAGAGTTTGAGACCACTTGCTATGTCATGTGACATATTGGGGCTGAATCGGGGGTGTACGTAGACTTAGTTAGTCAAGTAGAAGAGTGTTTCTAAGGTTGTCGATAGTTCGGGACGAAACTAATTATTTGCGCCAAATTTAGATGTATTTTCAATACTTGTTTCTTTAAAATTATGCTAATTTTGTCTTTCGTTAGACTTAAGGGTTTAATTTTATTTCGTTATCAAGAAAAAGTTTTATTTTTATCTTTGACTTCTGATGGAGCTCCAAGTTGAAGTATAATAATAAATACATTACCACAAAAAAAGATCAAATATAACATAACTAAATTTCAACAATGGTGACAATTTATATAAAATCGGCAAATAAATATTTATTGTGACAAAATTTTAGTCATATATATTGCATTTGATATTGTTAAATATTTTTGATATGTGAAATTCATTTATCGTTAATGACAAAAGCAACTACGAAAGCAAATGTATGAATGAATCCAAAATATAACATAAGGTAATATTGAGCAATTTCAAATTGTATATTACAAATTTTAGACCTTTATGTCAAATTCAATTCTCTGTTTATTTTGATCTATTCAGTGAATTGAACTTACGATAGTATATAACTCATTTTTTCTAGTAATAAAATTAAACAGTTAGTTTTGAAATTGAGGGTGTACCAACGTGGATCGTAAAATAATGGTTGAGATTTCCTCGCCCTTAATTAGATAATTCTATTTAAGAGCCAAATTGACATTGTTGTTGAGAGGTCAAAAACACATATTTTGAAGAAGAAAACAAGTACGAAAAAGAGTCAAATACCCCCCTAACCTATATCCGGATTCTCAACTATACACTTCAATTTTACGATGGTCTACCCTCCTGAACTATTTTAAAACGGAACAAATAAACCCTTAAAACGTCGTAATCAGTCATGTATCTTGTGGTAAAACACACGCACTTGACATGTTTATTTCACAAATTAATATTTTATAAAACAACTTTATTTTCTCTTTCTTCTGCTTCCTTTCTTCTTCAATTATCTTTAAAAGTTCAGCCCTAATTTTTTTGTGAAAACTTCGATCTAGGATATTTTTTGGGAAACATGAAAAATGGTTCCGGCTAGTGAAATGATATAAAGCCAATGGGAAATGATTTCGGCTAGTAAAATGATATAAAGCCAATGGGAAATGGTTCCGGCTCGTGAAATGATATAAAGTCGATGAAAAAATGGGTTCGACTAGTGATTTGATATAAAGTCGATGGGAAATGGTTCCGACTAGTGAAATGATACAAATCGATGAGAAATGACTTCGTGTAGTGAAATGATATAAAACCCATGGAAAATAGTTCCGGCTAGTGATATTGTGTCGATGGGAAATGGTTCAAGCAAGAAACTGATTATTGTGAGTTGATGCATTTTGATACTTATGTTTGACTTACTTGTGAACTGTGATTGATCCACTTGTTATATGTTATTGATCTATTTGGCATTGAGATTGACTTACTTGATAAGTGTTGGATTGTGACTATTATATGGTGATTATTGAGCCTTGTGAGCTGTATATTGTAGAACTGATAAGTTTGGATGATTTCTGTGCAGGTTGTAGTTTGAGGAGGTTCGGTTGGGATGAAAGGAGTATTTGTTTTCTAGCTAGGTTTCTTCGTTTATTAGATTGATTTCTAGGTACTGTGTTGTTGGTACTCACTCCTCACTTCTACACTTGTGTAGGTTCTGAGCCCGGTATAGTGTGATTGCGAGGATGCTTGACATCAGTTGGTCAGCAGTGTTATGAGAGGTTTCAAAAGAGGAAACCACTCAGTTTTAGGGTGGTAAGACGAGGATGCTCATGAGTTCCTGACTTTGTGCCACGAGATGCTTGAGGCAGTGGGTATGGTGGATGCTCGTGGAGTTTGTTTTGTTGCACTGCAACTTCGTCGGAGAGTGAAAAGTAGTGGAGGACTTTTGTGAGGTCTAGACTAGTTGGATCTCCCCCAGCAGAGTGGGATGTGTTCTCTAGTGCTTTCCAGGGCCGTTTCATTCCTTAGAGCATGAGGGAGGAGAGTCGAGGTTTGAGAGCTTGATTCAGGGTAGTTTGTCTGTGGCGGAGTATGAGGCTTGTTTATGTGAGTTTTATAGGAATGCTATGAATAATGTTATTATGAGGAAGAGAGAGTTCGCAGGTTGGTAAAAGGGTTGAATTTCTCCGTCATATCGTATATGTTTAAAGCAGCAGCTAGAGAGGTGGCTTCCTTCCATTCTATTGTGAGAACCACCAAAGAGGCAGAATTGATGGTTTTAGAGGAGTTTATGGTGCCCAAGAGAGCTCGTTCATCTTGTCAGTTTTCTGGTGCTTCATTTGGAGGCAGAGGTTCACATAGAGGTAGTAGCTCCTTTCAGCATCGTGGGCCAGTTCATGTATCTATGCTAGTAGCTGAGAGTGGGCAGTCAGCCCGAAGATCTTATGGTTCTGGCCGAGGTGGCCATGGTAATTCATCTAGTTTGCAGCAACAATTATCTGTGATGTGATCTTTTAGAGGATTTGAGGTCTAAAGTTGTGAAATTATGAAAAATTAGCCTTTGAGTTGACTTTGGTCAACCTTCGGGGTTGAGAAGCTCAGATCAAAATTCCAAGAGTTCTGTTGGATTCAGGGGATGATTTTAAGCCTAGATGAGGCTGTGGTTAATTTTTGAGAGGTCTCAAACTTGGTTTAGCCTTTTTAGGCGTTGATCAGGTCAAAGAGACCTCAAAATTATGTTTCTCCAGTTCCATCTAGTCTTAAACATCAAGTATAATTGATTTGCATATATGGTTTTTGTGTACAAGGTTTTGAACCAATCCTAAGGGTTCTTTCGATGTTTTGAGTGTTGGCTATATTTTCGAATGTTGCAGTCTCGCAAACGGAAAGAGTTCTTCACGATCGTGATGGTCACGTTAGCAAAGACCTGATCGTAATCGCGAAGGGTGCACGTGGCCATATATTTGCTTTTGTGAAATGGGTGTCACGAACTCAACATTTGCTTTTGCGAAGGCCTGGTTCACAATCACAAAGGTTGAGTTTCATGGGGTTCATTTTTGCGAACCCAGAGTCTCTTTTGAAACATCAGAGAGGGATTTCTATTTTTGAGCTTGTTAAGCCCTTAGAGGTGATTTGTGGAAGGATTTCTCGTGCTAAATCATGTGGGTAAGCTTTTATGACCCTAAAACTTCATTTTCCTTTTATTATTTATGAATTTTAATATCAAAATTTGAATTTTGATTGGTAAATGACAAGTTTTTACAAGATCTCAAGTTTTAAACTAAAATGGAGATTGGGAAATAATTTTGAGTACTTTTTTAAAAATGGTTTTCACCATTGAGTTTCAAAGGCCTTGAGTAACATTTTCAAGTAAAGAATTTTAAATTCAAACTTCATTTTAAAAATTGGGTTTTTTGTCGATTGACCAATTTTCAAGTATATGAGTGAGTATTGTTGTTTCCAGAAATTTATTGTGAATACTTGATTGATATATATTGTGTGGCGTTGGACATTGGTCGGAAGGGGAATACTCAAGTGTTGGGTGACTAGTTGATTGAATTTAAGGCAAGTGATCTCCTAAACTTGCAATTTAGTAGAATCTGTGTATTCCCTTCATTGTGTGTGTTGGAAGTAATGGGAATAAGGTGAAGGGTTAATTGTCTACTTGATAAATCTTAATGAATAAAAAAGTTATGTGTTGATCTTAATGCTTATGAATTGCCTTGTAATGTCCCCTATATGATTGATTGATGAAATGTTTTATAACATTAATGTGGACTTGAATTGTTGTCTCTTCCTTATAGTGTGAACCTTCTTATGTGCATTGATTGGTCTACACCTTGATGAGACTTGTGAATAAAGCCGATGGAAATGATTTCGGCTAGTGAAATGATATAAAGCCGATGGGAAATGGTTCTGGCTAGTGAAGTGATATCAAGTCAATGGAAATGGTTCCGACTAGTGAAATGATATAAAGCCGATGGAAAATGGTTATGGCTAGTGAAATGATATAAGCCTACTAGTGATTTGATATAAAGTCGATGAGAAATGGTCCGGCTAGTGATTTGTTATAAAGCCAATGTAAAATGGTTTCGGCAAGTGAAATAATATAAAGCCGATGGAAAATGATTTCGGCTAGTGATATTGTGCCGATGAGAAATTGTTCTAGCACGAAACTGGTTATGTGAGTTGATGTATTTTGATGCTTATGTTTGACTGACTTGTTAATTGTGATTGATGCACTTGTTATGTGTGATTAATATACTTGGCATTGCGATTGACTTACTTGATACGTGTTTGACTGTGACTATTGCACTATGATTATTGAGCCTTGTGAGCTGTATATTGTAGAACTGTTAGGTTGAGCTGATTTCTGTGCAGGTTGTAGTTTAGGAGGTTCGATTGGATTAAAGGAGTATTTTTTTCTAGCTAGTTGCTTCGTTTATTAGATTTCTTGTTGGTTACTGTTACGACCCGCCTACACCCTGGACATGACAGGCACTCAAGAACCATTATTGGTTCCAAAGCAAACCCTCATCCTGTCTGGCTACAAGCGGAAGACTAACTCAAGCATACACAAGCATAAAACTGAAGAAATCTTTAATACAACTTACTAAATCTCAAAACTATCTGAAAATACGAAGTATAAAACATAAAGTTATAAGTATAACATCTGTAACTCAATACTGAAAGACTCTTCAAAACTATCTATCTATGAAGCCTTTACTGTATTAAGATAGGTGTCGAGACAAAACCCACGATAACTTAAAACGCTACTACTAAAAAAATCTAAACACCGGAGTCCTCTGAATGCAAGGAGGTCTCACCAAAAACTGACGAGCAGATGATGTGAGCTCAACAAAACTCTTGTTGATGATTCTAAATATCAGAATCTGCATCATGAAATGATGCAGGTCGAATGACATCAGTACATTGAATGTACGAGTATGTTATAGGTCTGAATTAAATTAATAGTTGAACTAAAGGTTGAAAGTAGCTCAACTAAAGAATAACATAAGTCACGATGAAAATAATTTAATGCTCTTACTGTAAAGATACAATAAAATAATATATAAATAATATATATATATATGTATATTATTTTACTTTTTTAGGGAGTTTCTCTAACCGACAACCATCACTATGAGCTTTGTAATGATACAACGTCTTAGCCACGTTGCTAGAGTCGCCCTATACCTTTCCAAGAGTATAGGAAACAACTGAACTGTTGGATCCACTGAAAAGCCTTCTTGAGGTAGGTGATGAGTCATCCATCTTGTGGTACGACCCTATCTACGCTGGCGGTGTAGATTATGGAGTTTGAGTTATCTGAATTCTTACCCCAAATTGGTGCTCAATACTTCTAGAGGAGTTTATGGTGCCCAAGAGAGCTCGTTCGTCTTGTCAGTTTTCTGGTGCTTCATTTGGAGGCAGAGGTTCACATAGAGGTAGTAGCTCCTTTCAGCATCGTGGGCCAGCTCATGTATCTATGCTAGTAGCTGAGAGTGGGCAGTCATCCCGAGGATCTTATGGTTCTGGCCGAGGTGGCCATGGTAATTCGTCTAGTTCGCAACAACAATTATCTATGCTGTGATCTTTTAGAGGATTTGAGGTCTAAAGTTGTGAAATTATGAAAAATTAGCCTTTTAGTAGACTTTTGTCAATTTTCGGGGTTGAGAAGCTCGGATCAAAATTCAAAGAGTTTTGTTGGATTCAGGGGATGATTTTAGGCGTAGATGAGGCTGTGGTTAATTTTTGAGAGGTCTCAAACTTGGTTTATCCTTTTTAGGCGTTGATCAAGTCAAAGGTCTTTTCTCCAGTTCCATTTAGTCTGAAACATCAAGTATAATTGATTTGCATATATAGTTTGTGTGTACAAGGTTTTGAACCAATCCTAAGGTTTCTTTCGATGTTTTGAGTGTTGGCTATGTTTTCAGATGTTGCAGGCCTCGCAAACGGAAAGTGTTCTTCACGATCATGATGGTCCATTAGCAAAGACCTGATCGTAATCGCGAAAGGTTCACGTGGCCATACCTTTGCTTTTGCGAAATGGGTGTCACGAACTCGACATTTGCTTTTGCAAAGGCCTGTTCGCAATCGCAAAGGCTGAATTTCATGGGGTTCATTTTTGCGAACCCAGAGTCTCTTTTGTGACATCAGAGAGGGATTTGACCTGAAATTTTTGTGGATTTAAGCCCCATTTTATATTTTTGAGCTTGTTAAGCCCTTAGAGATGATTTGTGGAAGTATTTCTCGTGCAAAATCATTTGGGTAAGCTTTTATGACCCTAAAACTTCATTTTCCTTTTATTATTTATGAATTTTAACATCAAAATTTGAATTTTGATTGGTAAATGACAAGTTTTTACAAGATCTCAAGTTTTAAACTAAAATGGAGATTGGGAAATAATTTTAAGTATCTTTTTAAAAATGGTTTTCACAATTGAGTTTCAAAGGCTTTGAGTAACATTTTCAAGAAAAGAATTTTAAATTCAAACTTGATTTTAAAAATTGGGTTTTTTGTCGATTGACCAATTTTTCAAGTATATGAGTGAGTATTGTTGTTTCCAGAAATTTATTGTGAATACTTGATTGATATTTATTGTGTGGCGTTGGACATTGGTCGAAGGGGAATACTCAAGTGTTGGGTGACTAGTTGATTGAATTTAGGCAAGTGATCTCCTAAACATTGCAATTTAGTAGAATATGTGTATTCCCTTCATTGTGTGTGTTGGAAGTAATGGGAATAAGGTGAAGGGTTAATTGTCCACTTGATAAATCTTAATGAATAAAAAGGTTATGTGTTGATCGTAATGCTTGTGAATTGCCTTGTAATGTCCCCTATATGATTGATTGATTAAATTCTTGATAACATTAATGTGGACTTGAATTGTTGTCTCTTCCTTATAGTGTGAACTTGCTTATGTGCATTGATTGGTCTACACTGTGATGAGATTTGTGATATAAAGCCGATGGAAATGATTTCGGCTAGTGAAATGATATAAAGACGATGGGAAATGGTTCTGGCTAGTGAAGTGATATCAAGTCAATGGGAAATGGTTACGACTAGTGAAATAATATAAAGCCGATGGAAAATGGTTATGGCTAGTGAAATGATACAAACCTACTAGTGATTTGATATAAAGTCGATGAGAAATGGTTCCGACTAGTGATTTGTTATAAAGACAATGTAAAAGGTTTTAACAAGTGAAATAATATAAATCCGATGGAAAATGATTTCGGCTAGTGATATTGTGCCGATGAGAAATTGTACTGGGACGAAACTGGTTATTGTGAGTTGATGCATTTTGATGCTTATGTTTGACTGACTTATTTCTCTAACCGACAACCATCACTATGAGCTTTGTAATGATACAACGGCTTATCCACGTTGCTATAGTCGCCTTATACCTTTCCAAGAGTATAGGAAACAACTCAACTGTTGGATCCACTGAAAAGCCTTCTTGAGGGAGGTGATGAGTCATCCATCTTGTGGTACAATCCTATCTACGTTGGCGGTGTAGATTATGGAGTTTGAGTTATCTGAATTCTTACCCCAATTGGTGCTTAATACTTCTCCAAAAATATAATTGAATGCTCATGTAAAAGTAGTCTCTAAGTTGAGATAATTTCTTAAAATGCCTCTTTAAGAGGTAACTAAAGTTGTACTAAATCTGTCTGAAATACTCTAAAAACTCTTCTACTTTTCTAATATAGTACTACTTTTCAATAAAAATCTCATCAACCAGGGCTCATGCAATAAGCATGAACAACAACTCAATGTATCATTGCATATATTGTAATATCATAATATAAGAATTTAGAATTCAGAACAAGAATACAACACATATAAAGAATTTCATAAAACTTAGGGCAAAATCCTAGATTGAACTTTTCACTGACTGAATTTAGATGTAGGAACAAAGTTCCTAACACTATGGATAACTTTACATACCTGGAAGAACAAAATTCTTGAAAAGTTTTGAAGGAGAACTTGATTGGAAGACTTGAAATCGTAGCATTTGTCTTTCTTGCAGTTTTCTTTGAGATAAAGGGTGAAGAAGAACCTTGGATTTAATATCTTAGGATTCTTAAAGAGAATCTTGAACTTTGGGTCTTTAGATCTTGAGAAAATTGGAGAAATCCTTTTTTGAAGTTCTTGATATTTGGAAGACTGAGAATTGGGGATTTTGAGAGTTGATATACGTATAATGATGTTATTAGGTTGTACGATGGACTTAGGGAAGTTGATTTAGGGTAAAATGTCAATAATACCCTTTTAGGAACATAATGAAATCATAAAAATCAATGAAAATGACATTTTAATGAATTCCGTCAGCCAAATTGGTGATCTGGAGTTCTCCATGCCAAAAATACTCGGTGGATCACCCATTGGGACTTTAGATCACCCAAATGGACAGAAGCTAAAGTTTTCCAGGACAATTTGGCGAGCTAATTTGGTGATTCGCCAACCCATTCGGCGGATCGCCGATTGAGCAGGTGGGTTCTCCCAATTTCCTAATCCAGGTATGTTCCAGTAAAATCATCATAACTTTTTACTCCAAATTCGGAATAAGGCAAACTCGGTGGCATTGGAAAGAAGACTCATAGACATTCAATTTGATAGGTCGTAAACCAACTAATTCATTATATGATGCGAGATACGAGTTTTTAAATTTGACCTTTATATGAACTCATGCAAAAACTTTGCCAATAGGAATACTTTGAACTTGACTTGGTGTTCGAGGTCCCTTATGACCCGAGATCACTTTACATACTCTCGATATACTTGGTAAGGATCTTATAACACATGAGAAAGTATAAACTAACTCGGTTCATGCTCATATACTTACGACAAATAATTCAAATTTTAAGAGTAGAGTTGTGAGGAGCTACAAAATAATTTGGGTCTTAGCTTAGAAATTTTTGGTGTGTTACAATATCCCTCCCTTGGGATTATTCTTCCTCGAGTGACGACTGAACTGATTATGGAAAGAAAACGGAGTTACTCTTACTATCTTTTCTGACTTCTGAACTTGTCTACTAACATAGGCGGAGTTGATTCATACTTAGAGTTTGGAACTCTCTATAGCACATAAGTTGCGAATGATATGAGTTTGAACATAGTCATGCTCTATCTGAAGTTATTTGACATAAAGCAAGGATATATGGGCACAAGTAATAATAGGATTACTATGACTTGAGTGATATGACTGGTAGCTCTTAAGGTTAGCAACACTTCTCAACTATGCTCTCATTTCTGATTACTACACTTCTCTAACTACTCTCATCTAACTATTACTCATAGTAAAACTTCATCTCATCATTCCCCCACATTTATAACCTTAGATGGAATAAGCACACAATCACTACCAACATAAGAAACTTCAACACTCTCTTATCTATTATCACCTTACTGCTATGAACAACATCACTCTCAGAACTAAAAAGAATCATTGAGGTAGCTTGGAGCGAAAGATCATAAGCACGATTCATTCAAGAAATCGCATATAAGAATATGAATGATGTAACATTATATTGTTAGCTATTGAGAGTAGATCATGAATTTGCAAGACTGAGCATACTATGAAACATAAGTGCTTATATGAATATGTGTATATCATAAGGTTGATATCTATAAATTTATGGATTAAGATTGATATCAATGGGCTAAAGTCTTTACCCCTCATTATTGGAGCTGAGCATAGATGTGAATCTGTCTAAAGTCTATGAATATAGGTCATGAACATAATTTTGAAATTAGAAACATCAACTGATGTTGTAATGACTAAGCTTTGAGGAATGCGCTAAAGTATGAATGAATTGATATACCACCATAACTCTCTCTCTAAACACATCACTATCTGATTCTCAACACTTGATTTGGTTTCTCATCTTATCATCTTCCTCTTAGGTTTAAAACTGACACATTAAAGCTATGGATCTATTCCATCTTTTCTAAACTAGTATATATTTGATTTACTCTAATACTTAGAAAAAGGCTAATCCCATGGTTACTGAACTCTTCCATATGAAGGTACTAAGATTCATTCTAAGACCTCTTTCTATGATGCTTCTCTTAACCTCTTCTCGTTAGCTTATAAGGTCGTTTCATCTAATGCTTAAGGAAAAAAATGCTTACATCAGCATGTCACATTGACAACTCAAATATACTATCTAGGCACACAAGAAAAATCATTAACTTAATTGCAACCTCTTCTGACTATATACGATCTTAGGTACACCTCTTAATGCTCGTGCTAATCTAATAACTTAGCCATACTCCCCTGCTCTCATCTAAAAGTCATAATACCACACTTTTACCACTCACACTTATCAAAAGTAACACCTTAATTTCTCACCTAATTTATGTCAAACCTACTAGATCAGATCTCGAACTAACATCATCACCTTCGTGTTGTCATCCCTTTTATAACGATACTCATCTCAAATTCAAGCTTAGTGTCTAGTACTAAACACATATATAAATATAATATCTCACATATTATACTAACTTATGACTACTAGATAAAATTAAGAAACACTCGCCCACTAAGACCTCATGACAAGTAATCAATATCTATCTCTTACTTACATACTTACAGTTTACCGTCACATTCCACTTCATAAATTAAGTACTATTTACCCATTCACTATACATCATTGCCTAATTAGTTCTATAACCCTCTGAATATCACGGGCCTCTCTCTTACAAATCGTAAGCCTAACTTAAATCTATTACCTTATGACTGTTCAACACTTTTATTCAATACCTATTCTTGGTCTTCACTAACACAATGACACATCGACATAAACTCCCTTTAGTTAAATTATACTCTAACTCATTCATACTAGTAACTCTTATTCTACATTATATCATGAAATCTACACAAGCTCATCACTTCTTAGTCTGCCCATAAGGGAAAACTCCTTATTAATAACTTACTGGGTGCATGACTAGAACAACGTAATTAACCTCATCACCATCTCCCTTTCTTAGATTACTATACATCTGCATGCATTCTTCTAACTCTGGGTACTTCTACTACTACTAGCTCATAATATCTTAAATCACACTATCTTTTGGGTGGAAATACTACCCAAGAATTCTAAAACACATTTCCCTCATAAGGGTCTACCCTCAAACAAGACTTAGAGAAGAGAGTCTGTACATCTTGCTTTTAGCTAAAACACACATAAATCCATATGAATAAAAGGGATTCTTTAAAATCTAAACACTTAAGCTCACTCACAGGTTTCTCTCAAGCCCCTCTGCAGTCTTGTGAATTTCTGAACACTTTTTTCTAAGAGTAATTCATCTATAAGGATCTGGACTTTTATTTTCCATGGCCTTGAGAATGAGCGATAGTCGAATGGATTTGAGAAAAGACGAGTATGAATAAATTCCTCATGACATAGTTCTATTGCACGTTTAGAGTATGAAAGATGGGAAAATTTTCTTAAATGTATGTAGTCCCTCATTTATAGAAGTTGGGGCCTCACAACCATAAATAAGATCCTACTGACACGGCTTCATAGATACTCTAGGACACTTGAATGTTGTGCTCTGGTACCAATTTTATCACGACATGAGCCTACACCCTAGACGTAGCCGCCGCTCAAGAACTATTACTGATTCCCAAGCGAACCCTCATCATTGCTGACTACAAGTGGAAGACTAACTCAAGCATACACACGTATCAAAATCAAAGAAATGCTTAGTACAACTTACTGATTCTCAAAACTATATGAAAATACTGAGTATGAAACATAAAAGTTATAAGTAAAACATTTGTAACTGAATACTGAAAGACTCTCCAAAACTGTATATCTTTGAAGCCTATACTGTATTAAAATAGATATCGAGACAAGACCCACGACGCCTCAAAACGCTACTACTAACCAATCATAAAAATGGGAGTCCTCTGAAAGAAATGAGGTCTCACCAAAAGTTGACGAGCAGATTATGTGATCTCAATGGAACTTCTGCTAATGATCCTAAGTACCTGAATCTGCATCAAGAAAACATGCATGTCGAATGACATCAGTACATTAAATATATGAGTATGTAATAGGGCTAAATTAAAGAAATAATTGAACTGAAAGGCTGAAAGTAGTTTAACTGATGAATAACATAAGTCATGAGGAAAATCAGTTAATGTTTTTACTATAAAGATGCAATAGTGAGAATTTCTCTAACCGACAACCATCACTATGAATCTCGTGATGATACAACATATTACCCACATTGTCAAAGCTGGCATACCTTTCCAGAGTATAGGACGCAACTGAACTGTTGGATCCTTTGAAAAGCCTTCTTGAGGCAGGTGAGGAGTCGTCCGTCTAACGGTATGAACCTATCTACGCTGGCGAAGTTGGTTATAGAGCTTGAGTTATCTCAACTCTTACCCCAAATTGGTGCTCAATACTACTCCCAAAATATAATTGAATGCTCATGTAAAGGTACTCTCTAGGTTGAGATAATTTCTCAAAAGCCTCTTTAAGAGGTAACTGAAGTTGTACTGAATTTGTCTGAAATACTCTGAAAACTCTTTATACTTTTCTAAAAATAGTACTCTCTTTTTAAATGTGGAAAATCATAATTTCTTCAAGGGTAACTGAACTTATCTTTATCAAGCTGAAATGCTTTTAAAACTTGTCTATGCTCTTCTTAAAATAATAGTTCTTTTCTTAGTATGAAAATAAAACTTTTGGAACCATTTGTGTTCCTTTACACTCTTCTCAAAAGATACGTTAAAATACTCTTGAACTAACTTTAAAAATTCCAAAATCAATGCACAAAACCTTTCAATAAAAATAACATCAACTAGGGTTCATGCGAAATATAAGCATGAACAACAACTCAAACCAAGAATTTCATGAAACTAAGGGTAAAATCCTAGATTGAACTTTTCATTGACTGAATTTAGATGTAGGACGAACTATCCCAACACTATGAATAGCCTTATATACCTGGAAGAACAAATTTCTTGAAAAACTTTGAACGAGAACTTGATTGGAAGACTTGAAACCCTAGCTTTTGTCATTCTTGAAGTTTTCTTAGATATGAAGGGTGAAGAAGAACCTTAGATTTAAAACCTTATGATTCTTAAAGAGAATATTGAACTTGGGACTTTTATATCTTGAGAAAATTGGAGAAATCCTTTTTTGAAGTTCTTGATCTTTGGAAGACTGAGAATCAGGGATTTGAGAGTTGATATACGTATAATGATGTTATTAGGTTGTAAGATAGACTTTGGGAAGTTTATTTAGGGTAAAGGATCAATAATACCCTTCTAGGAACATAAGAAAATCATAAATTCAAAGAAAACAACCTTTTAATGAATCTCGTCGGCCAAATCGGTGGTTTGGAGGTCTCCTCGCCAAAAATACTTGACGGATCGCCCATTGGGACTTTTGATCACCCAAATGGACATAAGCTTAAGTTTTAAGTACAATTTGGTGACCTAATTTGGCTATTCTCTAACCCATTCGGCGGATCACCAATTGAGCAGACGAGTTAGCCGAATTTCTCAGTACAGTATGTTCTAGTAAAACAATCATAACTTTTTAGTCTAAACTAGAAATAAGCCAAATTCGGTCGCATTGAAAATAAAACTTTAATTTGATAGGTTTTAAGCCACCCAATTCATTATGTCCGGAGAGATAGGAGGTTTTGAATTTGACCTTTATATGAACTCATGTGAGAACTTAGCCAATATGAGTGCTTTGAATTTGGCTTGGTGTTTGAGGTCTATTATGACCCTAGATCACTTTAGATACTTTTGATATACTTGGTACGGATCTTATAACACATGAAAAAGAAGTAAATAACTAGTTTCAAGCTCATATACTTACGATGAACGATTCAAATTTTATGATTAGAGTTGTGAGGCGCTACAAAATGATTCGGGTCTTAGCTTAAAATTTTTTGCGGTGTTACAGGTACCATGTTGTTGGTACTCACTCCTTGTTTCTACACTTGTGTAGATTCCGAACCCGGTATACTGTGATTGCTCTTTTTCTCCCTTTTCGAGGCTTGTTTAAGGACTTGAGAGGTAGCTGTTTGTCATTCCGGCGGGCCCTCTTTTCATTTTCGTTTTGTTCTATTTGAGAAACAAAGACTGAGACTTGTACTTATTTCTTAATTTTGCACTTTATGTACTAGTGACTTGTACACGTGACAACCAGGTTTTGGGATGTTTATTGAATGAATAAGTTTTTCCGCTTAATCTTGTTCTTGCTTCATTTTCCGCATTTCTTTCGTTTTTGTTGGGTTGAGGCTGACTTGTCTTGATGGAAATAGACAAGTTTCATCATGTCCATTTTGGGTCGTGACAATTTTATTTTTTATTTTTATATAATTTTTTTAATTATACGTTAAAATAATATTATTTATATTTTATATATTAATTTACATATTATTTTGCAGGATTAGAATTAAAAATCTAATATTTGTCAAAAAATTTAATATGTACATTTTAATCAATTTAATTTTTATAATATGTATTTAAAATAGTTTCTCTATAATATAATGTTAATATTAAATGTACATTGGTGCCCTTTTCGTAATTTGACTCTCAAAAATATTATTTTTTTAAAAAGCATTTTTCAAATGAATTAGTCAAACACAAATTATTATTTTCAATGGCATTTTTCTAAAAATTTATTTCTAAAGAATACTTACAGAAATGAGCAGTTTTAAGAAGTAAAACCAAAGAAGCTCCAAGTCTTTGATATGAAAAGAATCATGTTTAAAACACCGCTTACAAAAGCATACCCTGCAAATTAAAATTAAGTCGACCTTAATATGTATATCGAACATCAAATAAAAAATACTCATTCACAAATAGATGCACCATTTTCTAGTGAATTGGATGGACAATTGTGTCCTCTACGAGGCCATAAAGTCTACCAAGAATTATTTTTTTGAGTAATAAATGCATACTTCTATCATGATAGATTGGTCTAAATTATGATTTAGAGAAAAGGCATAAACTCCCCGTCCAACTTGGTTGAAGCTTTGTGCTCGCCGAAACACCTGCAACAGAAACTAAAAGCAAAAAAATTGAAAAGGAGTAAGGTAAAGGGGTTTGATTCAGTG